>NC_057798.1:698667319-698667655 GCF_018294505.1 Triticum aestivum | reverse complement strand
CCGGGAGCCCGAGGCCGGCCCCCGCGGCCCGTCTCCGCGTCGCCGCTCCCCGCGCCCGACCCCGACGCCTGCGCCGCCTCCTTCCCCGACGCCGGTGACCGGCGCCGCCTCCCCGCCGCCGCTCGCCTCCCCGGACCGGCGCCGCCTCCCCGCCGCCACCGCACCGGCCGCCGCCGCGCCGGGCCCCGCCGCGCGCCCGCGCCCTCGCCCGCGGCCACGGCGACCCCGGCCGCGCCGCCCCTCGCCGTCTCGTCGCCGGCCACCGCCTCCTCCACGCCCGGTCCCCTCTCCGGCGACCTCCCGGAGCCCGGCGTCCCTTTCCTCTCCGGCGAACAG